>NW_028170709.1:580000-626172 GCF_963971535.1 Notolepis coatsorum | reverse complement strand
AATCCCGGGCCTGATCTCCGTGTTTGATCCGCGGCGTGTGCCTCTGACGGTTGCGCGGGCGGCAGCTATACCGCTGTAATTTAAAGTCAATACCGTACTCATGATCCCCCCCCCCCCTGGCTAACAGAGCGGCCGCACGCAGAGGTGGAGCTGGTGGAGGGACATCTCTGCCGCTTAGTGGCGCGCGGGGGGGGGGGGGGGGGGGGGGGGGTTGGATCCACAGCTCGGGTAGCTTTGAGTCCCTCTCCTTCTCTTTCGGGTGCTGGGATGAAACCCGGGCAGGGGAGCTTAGGTGTGTTTCTTTTTGATACTCCTCTTCGCTGGTGTCTGTTTCCTGAATGCCAACAACACGAACACGACCTACGGTAGGAAGGTCCAGGCTCTGTGAAGGGAAGTCCATGACTCTGGAGGCAGGAAGGACCAGACCCTGTGAAGGGAAGTCCATGACCCTGGAGGTAGGAAGGACCAGACCCTGTGAAGGGAAGTCCATGACCCTGGAGGTAGGAAGGACCAGACCCTGTGAAGGGAAGTCCATGACCCTGGAGGTAGGAAGGACCAGACCCTGTGAAGGGAAGTCCATGACCCTGGAGGTAGGAAGGACCAGACCCTGTGAAGGGAAGTCCATGACCCTGGAGGTAGGAAGGACCAGACCCTGTGAAGGGAAGTCCATGACCCTGGAGGTAGGAAGGACCAGACCCTGTGAAGGGAAGTCCATGACCCTGGAGGTAGGAAGGACCAGACCCTGTGAAGGGAAGTCCATGACCCTGGAGGCAGGAAGGACCAGACCCTGTGAAGGGAAGTCCATGACCCTGGAGGTAGGAAGGACCAGACCCTGTGAAGGGAAGTCCATGACCCTGGAGGTAGGAAGGACCAGACCCTGTGAAGGGAAGTCCATGACCCTGGAGGCAGGAAGGACCAGACCCTGTGAAGGGAAGTCCATGACCCTGGAGGCAGGAAGGACCAGACCCTGTGAAGGGAAGTCCATGACCCTGGAGGTAGGAAGGACCAGACCCTGTGAAGGGAAGTTTAGGTTTAGGTTTACTTTATTTGTTCAAGGGGACCAGCGTACATTAATAAAACATTTAAAAAACGTAAATGCACCCAAGTCCATGCTAATCATGTAAATATCACCCCTCATACACTTTTACCAACGTTATAAAACGCCATATCTCTAGAGATGAACATCAGACGTAATTTCCCTTGTAAAAATTCGAAGCGAATATATCATAGCAGGTCCGTACTGTACCCCCCCCCCCCCCACCACTCCGTAAGATCCACAATGATATCACAATATTAAAACTTAACGTCGGTATATCCGACAGTTTCGTCCCTTCGTCACACACACAGGTTCCGACGCGAGCGCGTTATCAATCTCTCAGGGCAACAATCGGTTGCTATTGACTCCCGCCTCCTGAATCACAAGCCTGCTGTTGACATCAATAGCTTTGATGGTCCTCTCAGAAGCACTTCAACTGAGCCAAGATTAGGAGTGGGGGTCTGATCCACAAATCCCCTCCCCATGTTATTAAAGTGAAGGGAACTAAGCTATTTATCCTGTGTGAATGACATGAGATATAGAAGGTAGGCTCAGGGGTCCATTAAATCCATACACATGTCATGATCTCCAACGTGTTACACTAAAACTTTCAGCGAAACACAAAGCTGACAAACACTTTGACACGGCTGTAAATCTGACGGCCAGGGTCACTGAACCCCCCCCCCCCCCCCAGATAGAGGTGAAATGTCAACCATTGATTCCTTTAGTGGCTACAATTTGTTGTGACACGGCGTGAGCTCTTTATTGTGGCGTGGCGTTATCATTTAGTGAGCTCTTTATCGTGGTGTGGTGTTATCATTTAGTGAGCTCTTTATCATGGTGTGGTGTTATCATTTAGTGAGCTCTTTATCATGGTGTGGTGTTATCATTTAGTGAGCTCTTTATTGTGGCGTGGCGTTATCATTTAGTGAGCTCTTTATTGTGGCGTGGCGTTATCATTTAGTGAGCTCTTTATTGTGGCGTGGCGTTATCATTTAGTGAGCTCTTTATTGTGGCGTGGCGTTATCATTTAGTGAGCTCTTTATTGTGGCGTTATCATTTAGTGAGCTCTTAATTGTGGCGTGGCATTATCATTTAGTGAGCTCTTTATTGTGGCGTGGCGTTATCATTTAGTGAGCTCTTTATTGTGGCATTATCATTTAGTGAGCTCTTTATTGTGGCGTGGTGTTATCATTTAGTGAGCTCTTTATTGTGGCGTTATCATTTAGTGAGCTCTTTATTGTGGCGTTATCATTTAGTGAGCTCTTTATCGTGGTGTGGCATTATCATTTAGTGAGCTCTTCATCGTGGTGTGGCGTTATCATTTAGTGAGCTCTTTATGGTGGCGTGGCGTTATCATTTAATGAGCTCTTTATTGTGGCGTGGCGTTATCATTTAGTGAGCTCTTTATTGTGGCGTTATCATTTAGTGAGCTCTTTATTGTGGCGTGGTGTTATCATTTAGTGGGCTCTTTATTGTGGCGTGGCGTTATCATTTAGTGAGCTCTTTATTGTGGCGTTATCATTTAGTGAACTCTTTATCGTGGTGTGGCATTATCATTTAGTGAGCTCTTTATCGTGGTGTGACATTATCATTTAGTGAGCTCTTTATCGTGACGTGGCGTTATCATTTAGTGAGCTCTTTATTGTGGCGTGGCGTTATCATTTAGTGAGCTCTTTATTGTGGCGTTATCATTTAGTGAGCTCTTTATTGTGGTGTGGCGTTATTGAGCTCTTTATTGTGGCGTGGTGTTATCATTTAGTGAGCTCTTTATTGTGGCGTTATCATTTAGTGAGCTCTTTATTGTGGTGTGGTGTTATCATTTAGTGAGCTCTTTATTGTGGCGTGGCGTTATCATTTAGTGAGCTCTTTATCGTGGTGTGGTGTTATCATTTAGTGAGCTCTTTATCGTGGTGTGGTGTTATCATTTAGTGAGCTCTTTATCGTGGTGTGGTGTTATCATTTAGTGAGCTCTTTATTGTGGCGTGGCGTTATCATTTAGTGAGCTCTTTATTGTGGCGTGACGTTATCATTTAGTGAGCTCTTTATTGTGGCGTTATCATTTAGTGAGCTCTTTATTGTGGCGTGGCGTTATCATTTAGTGAGCTCTTTATTGTGGCGTGGCGTTATCATTTAGTGAGCTCTTTATTGTGGCGTTATCATTTTGTGAGCTCTTTATTGTGGCGTTATCATTTAGTGAGCTCTTTATTGTGGTGTGGCGTTATCATTTAGTGAGCTCTTTATTGTGCCGTGGCGTTATCATTTAGTGAGCTCTTTATTGTGGCGTTATCATTTAGTGAGCTCTTTATTGTGGCGTTATCATTTAGTGAGCTCTTTATTATAGTATAGTGGCTATTTACAAACAATTTTGTAATTCGTATTTTCCACTTCCACTCCGGGGATAGCTTTAGTCTACGCGCACATAATAAAGATTCTGATCCATCCTTTGGCTGTCACAATGAATCAATCATTTATTTCTCATAAGCAAAACAAACAAAACTCGTATATCTAATACATGCGTGCGTTGTGTGCAGTGCGTCGGTGCGTGCGGTACAAAAACTGTTTGCCTTCCCGGTCCACGTCTCCCACGCAAGCCACCACCCCTTATCAAGGTAAACTACACAGGTGGATAGCTCAGGTAGGTCTCTTTAAAGGGAAAGTGCACATAGTTTCAAATCATAAGAATAGTTACAATAAGATAATCAGTGTAAATAATATCATGACTTGTCAATCAAATTCAGTCAATCAGTTTTCGTTTTCATATTTCGTAATCCATAAAGCATTTTCATAATTCAAATAATTGCATGATACAAACTCAAAGCTTAAATAACTCAAGAATGGCTCCTACATGCCGGCCTCTAATTGTCCATTATCCTAAAAAGGGACAAATATTCTATGCAAATATGTTAACAGGAGCCTGAACATGTCTTTATATAGTTCATGTAGGAATAGAAATATTCCAAAAAGGGGGTATGTTCCACGAAAAAGCGTATAATCCACAAAAAAGGTATAATCCACAAAAAAGGTATAATCCATAAAAAAGGTATAATCCATCAGTGTAACAAAGGTTCGGGCATTGCCCTCGAAAAGGAAAAAACAAACAAGCGCGTGAAGAAGTCAGTAGGGGCTAGTCAATGTCAGTCAATCTGCTTCTTTCATCAAGCATAGTTTGCTGATGGGCCTTTCTAGGATATTGTACTTGGTCTTGACCTTTACCTTGCGTACATGCCCTCTGCTGTCAGGCATTGTCTCTTCCACCTCTTCCTCTTCCACCCAAAATTACTGGGTTTAAGGCAACGGCTGATGTGGAGGTTTGACAGCTTGCCTAGATCCTCCAACCATCTCTGCCATGACCGAGCGTGGGCCTCTGGGATCTTGTCATCCCATCCACAATTAATTTTGCAAAGATCTTGCATGATCCTCTTCGCTGAGAGAACCAGTGGGGCGAGGAATCCCAATACCCCTCCTCGTTAAGGGTTGTTGCTTTGTAGCAGTCTTGAAGGAGAAGGTGTCTGTTTCCACATGCCACTGGATTCCGAGAGCTCGTTCCACCGGTAGTTCTTCTCTGTCGAGATCGAGCTCCTTCACTTCCTTGGCTTTATCTTCGTCTGGAATGGCAGACAGAACAGCACGGCTGTTACTGATCCACTTCGTAAGTCTTTTTCGCATTTTCGCTTTCTTCTTGTGGTACACACCGTGGTGAGGTATGTACCACACCTTTCCATCTTCTCTGTGCAGCCGTCCTTCTGGCACCCGCTCGGCGTGCCCCTTATCCAAGATGTCACTCATGGGCCCTTTATAATCAGCAAAGTATGCCTCGTCCCTCCTGAATCTCTTAATGAGGTTCGTGGCTCGCTGCTCTGCCATCCTTCTATTATTTGGCAGATTCACATCCTCTTTGCGAAATGGCAATCGTAGTTGGTAGTGACCATCCTTCAATGTGATGGACTTAGCTGCAATGTCCAGGAATTTCTTGTCCTCTACAGACGGCTCGGCCTTCTCATCGTAGCCTCGCTCTGGGAAGTCTTGATTGTACTGTTTGATGAGAAGTTCTTCCAGGTTTGCTATGGTGACTCGGTTTGATGTTGTACGTGGTCGACCCTGCTTGTCAATGGGCAGGCTGCCGCTCAGGGGACCATTAACCACCCATCTGAGACAGGTTCTCACTGCATAGGGCCCGTTTCCTTTGCTGTTAATTATTTCCCATGGCTCCATGGCTTTGACAGCATTAATCCCTATCAACAGTCCAACTTCCTCCTCAATAGTAGTCAGAGGTACGTCTTTCAGATAAGGCCATTCTTTTAGACCCTCTTGTGTTGGTATGTTTTCTTGTGAGACTGGTATAGCGAGCTATGTGTACACTTCAGGGAGAGCAAAGAAGTTATTGCTTTCCAAATCACTCACTTCCAGCCCATCCAATCTGTAGCTGCTCACAGGCCGTTCCTGACCCATTGTCCTGAGCAGTATCTCTGTTTTCTGGCCTCTGGCGTCCAGCTTCTTCATCAGGCTCTCGGTACAGAAGGTAGCAGAGCTTCCATGATCCAGGAACGCATATGTTCTGATTACTTTGCTTCCTTTAGCCATCTTAACCTGGATAGGCAGAATGGCTAGAGCACATTCCTTTCCTCCGGCCCCAGTAAGCCCGCAAGCCTGCAGTGAGACCAGGGCGCTGGAAACTTCCTCACCTTTAGCTGTAGCTGTGGTGGTGCTCTCTTCCTTCCTGGGGTTGTCTGTTCTATTTATGTGCAGGAGAGTTGGGTGTTTGAGCTGACAAGAGCGACAAGTCAGACGATTCCTACACAACTTGCTCATGTGTCCTCTGTTTAGACATGCAAAGCAGATTCCCTTTGTCCTGAGAAATTCGATCTTCTCCTTATAAGGCTTCAGAATCATTTTCATACAACACTCCATGGCGTGGTCTCCAGTACAAAATAAGCATGGCTTACAAAATGCATTTGAACTGACTTTGCCATCCAACCTTTGCTTCTCCATTTCCACTGGTGTCAATGATGTAGCAAAACTGCTCCTGCCTTTGCTTCCTGATGACTTGGATTGATGCTGGGGGTTACCCAGCCTTGTTTTAAGGCCTTGTACCTTTGGAGTAGACTCTTGAATATTCCCAAATACTGGGTCTAGAATAACTCTCACTTGCCGTTCCACAAAGTCAACCAGGTTTGTGAATCTTGCTCTTTGCAGGGTTCGTTCATAATAGCTGCATGCTACAGATCTCCATGAATCTCTGAGCCTGTAGGGTAACTTAGAAATTACCGTTCTCATGTTGGATGGATTGTCCAGTTCATGCATGTACTCTAGGGCCTGCATAGCATTGCAGCACACACGGAGAAATAGTGAATAGGCCTGTAGTGCTGCCCCATCCTCAGGTTTGATATCAGCCCAATCCAGTGCCTTCTGGATATAGGCGCTTGTGATTTTTATTTTATCACCGAAGTGCAGTTCCAGCAGTCGCCTTGCTTCAGCATATCCTCTTGCAGGATCCATGTGCTGGCAGCTGCGTACCAGCTCTCTTGGTTGGCCAGTGGTATATTGCTCCAGATAATATAATCTGTCCTTACTGATGTCCGTGTTGGACTCGATACCATGTTCAAAAGCACTTATGAACGACTGATATTCCATTGGGTCTCCTCCAAATGTTGTGATTTCCCTGGCGGGTAGCAATGACAGCCTTTGTTGGTGCACAAGAAGTTCTGTCATTTGACTCTGCCTGTCCATGACAGTAGCTAATGTGTTCTGGTGACTTTGGTGACCATGCCCTGATGGTGCACCTGGTTGAATACCTCCCCCTAGTGGACCAACTGGGATATTGGTCATGTGTGATGGCCTGGACAGGTAAGTTGCTGCACCTGGCTGAATGCCTCCCCCTAGTGGACCAACTGGGACATTGGTAATGTGTGATGGCCTGGACAGGTAAGTTGCTGCACCTGGCTGAATGCCTCCCCCTAGTGGACCAACTGGGACATGGTCAACATGTGATGGCCTCGACAAATATGGACCTGCCTGTGACGGGGGTTGACTGTATTCCGTTTCCATGGAGTGGTCAGGTGGCATCCTTGACCTAGCTCCTAGCTGGGGGCACTGTTGTCTGTCATCGTCAGGCGGGGGGGGTGAGCTTCCCGGATCAATAATGTCCATTGTCATTGGGGGTTGATCTTGCCTGGCTTGCATCTGGTCAAGATACTCATTCATGCCATCTGTAGGAGTCCTTGCCTGGGATTCTCATGATTTGACCTCAGCCTGGGATTCCTTTATTTTGTCGTATTTTTCGAGGACTTTCAGTTTAGCATCAGATTCAGCAAATGCCATTTGCATTTCAAGTTGTTCCTTCCTTTTTTTCAGTTTATCCTCTTCCTCCTCTAATTTCCACCTTTCCTCCATGATTGCTGATTTTGCAATGAGAGCAGCGAAGTATCTCTCTTTTCTTCATTTATCTCTATCTAAGTTCATTGATCGTATAGTTTTCTATATCACCCTTCTCCTGCATTGGTTAGGTAGTTCTCAGATGTTCGGTTCAAGTAAGGAGAGACTGCTGACAAAGTGGTCAAAATACAACTGCTGTGTTTATTAATACCACAGCTTAGGAATCAACAAGTACATCGTCTCTTTCATTCAATCTAATCGTCTCTTCTTTGTGGCTGTTGTCCATGCTCGGATTAGCTAGGGTGATCAGAGTTTTCTTCTTCCGGTGCGGTTCTCTGGTTGTTGTCTTGGTTTCCAGGCCAACACGCGCCTTCTCTCTCGTGGTTCGCTGGTCTGGTTGTCAAGGCAACCTGGTCTCCTCGCCGATCAGGCAGGGAGTGCTTGATTTCGTATCGGCGGAGTCTGCTATGAACCTCGGCTCGGTCATCTGGTCTCAATGGCTCTCTGTGTCATCGGCTCTTCAGTAGCCGGCTTGGCGAGTCTCCCTCTGTCGGTGGAGGTTTTTCAGCGCTCCAGCTGCGAGGCGATCTCTGTCATCGTCTGTCTCCATGGCTCTGTGTCTCCATGCTCCAGGTCCCTTCTCGCTGTGTCTCAGGCTCGGCTCTCCAGGGATCCTCTCTTGTCTCCTCGCTCCCGTCACCGGGTGTGTGTCTGTCCTTGTCCGTCGCCATCAGCCCTTTTTATCAGGGGGAGAGAGAGATAGAGAGAGAGAGAGAGAGAGAGAGAGAGAGAGAGAGAGAGAGAGAGAGAGAGAGAGAGAGAGAGAGAGAGAGAGAGAGAGAGAGAGAGGGGGAGGGGGAGAGAGAGAGCGTCCCTGCCTGCCTATTCACGTCCATACGCTTTCCTTATTTGGCCATATTCCTTGTAGCCGGCTTGTCTCAACATGTTACACTTATTCTGCTGACACAACCGTTTCACCATAGAATCTTGCCGGGCCGTTTAATCATTACTTGATGTGAGGATTCCGTTTTACTGAGTAATACATCCTCATGCTTGTGACAAAATGTTTACATAGTATAGATAAGAAACAGACTACTCTGTGTCCTGACTTGCTAACCTTGATGCATTGAACACTTGGCCCAACTTGGGTGCTGCTGACTCATCCATCTTCAGTCTGAGGCTCTGTTTACAGTCCGATTCACTCTGTCCCCTGACCACTCTGCCATGTCGTAACCTGAAATTCCTTACTTAGGGTAAATATGACCTTTTGATCTCAACTGTTATTTTTAGTTTGGTTTAGTTCCTTCTAAGATAATGATCTCCTTCCTTGTCTCATACCACTTACTTTAAACAACCTCGCTTCCTGCCAGCTGGCCGGGTGAGGGGCCACTGTCTCTCAACCTCTTTAGCCTGGGGCCACAGAGATAACTTCACATGGTGTTCAAATCACCCTGTCTTTCAAATCAACTTCTCTGTTTTATCATTTGGTACATTTATAGTTGCTTTATTCATGTTTTCATTTAGAAATATACGACAGCAGCTCTCTCCGTTTCTAGTGTTATACGCAGAGTTGAGGTTGTTGACTTAGTGGTCTTTTTAGATGTGCTGCTGATGCTGTCCTCGGGTCGAACTTGATCCTGTTCTTTATAACCAGGTTTTATTCTGTTTCGAACATCATTCATAAATGAATTGAATTGTTGAACCTTTGGTTTATACCAGTCGTATTCATCACCCTCTTTCTCATCTTCATATAACAGTGCTTGAACAGATTGGTGCATCTTCTCAAATTCATTCATTAAAACATCAAAGGCTTGCAAATGTTCATTCACTTTTCCAAGTCTACGTCATCAAGTCCGTCGAATAGCGCATCCAACTCATTCTTGCGCCTTGTCAATACACCGAGCTTCGCCCTGCGAGAGCCAATCAATTTCACCAGCTCTCTCTCAGCCTCTTGGGCCTTTTCCGTTTCAGACATTATTTTAATATAGTTGAAATATCACAATAATGTGTGACAGCGTCAGTGATGCAATGTCAACAGTTTAACTGTTCAGAATCCCCGCAAATGTCATCCACAGTCCATGCGTAAAGATGCTTCGGTGTTTATTATTATGCTTTGTGAAACACAATGAAACACAGTCCATGCGCAAAGACGCTTCTGTGTTATTATTATGCTTTGTGAAACACAGTCCGTGCGCAAAGACGCTTCAGTGTTTATTATTATGCTTTTGTGAAACACAATCAAACACAGTCCGTGCGCAAAGACGCTTCGGTGTTTGTTATTGTGCTTTGTGAAACACAATGAAACACAGTCCGTGCGCTATGGTCAAACAAGTGTATCCACAGCGGAGAGTAATTGAATCAGAGCCACCTCCCGGTAGCCCTTCCACAATGACGTCGGATCCAAGATTAAGTCATTCAAGTTCATATTATCCCCGCGGGATCCTCCCCATGTGTTGCGCAATGCAACGATACTCACGACCGCGCAGTATCTTGTAGATGTTGTTGTTGTTGGGGGATCCTCTTTCTCTCTGGGTCCTGGGCAGTGGTGCAGTGGTAAATTGACAGTAGGTCAAACGCTCCACGCGCGTGCATGCACAGTTTTTTTGGCACACATTATTTTTTTTTTTTTTTTTGCTGCATATAAAAAATTTTAAGATGTATTTTTTTTACAAACCGCTTGAATCATAGCCACGTTAATAATGCTTGTAATAAACCAAACCGTTTGTAAATCCGTCAATATTTCAGCGAGTTATGAGTATTTTTGTCTGTGCAGCTGACTCACTCTCACTCAAGGCTAACTGGAGCAAGATGGCGGCGGTTCAGTGACGTCGCTCTCCATTGGCCGGCAGCGCGGGCAAGCTATCTAGTGTTCTATATATATCTATGCCTTAAAGTGTTGGTGCTCTCGTCCTGCAGCTGGATACTATTGCCTCACAGCGCGGCCGTCAGCGCGCGGCCCAGAGAGCGCCGCTGGCTCTGCGGCTCTGCAGCTGCATGCTTCTCCGGGAGTCCGGTTGGATAATGCCATGTAAAAAGTCGCATGCCTGACATATCGGCATGTAACTCGAGAACCGAGGCACGGATTTTGGCGATCCAGATGGCATTCGAACGGCAACGAATAGCGCGTTATTCTGTCATTTATATGTTCGGAGAAAAATGCAGCCCCGAGCCTTCAGATGCTCGCAAAGGGCCGTGAAACTGAAACTGAAACTGAAAAACAGTGAAACCCCGGACATTTCGATGAATTAATAAACCCCCCCCGGACGGCCCGGACAGGGCGTGAAAAGAGGACATGTCCGGGCAAAAGAGGACGTTTGGTCAGCCTACTCTACCTGTGCTTTTGTTATGTAAAAACGGTGGCCGCGCCGAGCCGGCACTTAGTTACAACGAATGGGAACAGCGGATTTTTGTGTGAGTGACTGCGCGTACACGCGCGAACATTTCCGTGCGCGATTGCGCGTACTTCAGCCTCAGTGAGTGAGGTATCACAGCGTGATACCGAGTGATACGAGCACTGCAAGCCTGGTCATGGGTGAAGCGAATGTGTCCTTGTTGAAGTCCTCTTCTTTCAGGCGAAATACTTTAATATCAGCATGAGTTTTTGTACTTAATATAGTGGCTATTTACAAACAATTTTGTAATTCGTATTTGCCACTTCCACTCCGGGGATAGCTTTAGTCTACGCGCACATAATAAAGATTCTGATCCATCCTTTGGCTGTCACAATGAATCAATCATTTATTTCTCATAAGCAAAACAAACAAAACTCGTATATCTAATACATGCGTGCGTTGCGTGCAGTGCGTCTGTGCGTGCGGTACAAAAACTGTTTGCCTTCCCGGTCCACGTCTCCCACGCAAACCACCACCCCTTATCAAGGTAAACTACACAGGTGGATAGCTCAGGTAGGTCTCTTTAAAGGGAAAGTGCACATAGTTTCAAATCATAAGAATAGTTACAATAAGATAATCAGTGTAAATAATATCATGACTTGTCAATCAAATCAGTTTTCGTTTTCATATTTCGTAATCCATAAAGCATTTTCATAATTCAAATAATTGCATGATACAAACTCAAAGATTAAATAACTCAAGAATGGCTCCTACATATAGTGTTATCATTTAGTGAGCTCTTTATTGTGGCGTTATCATTTACTGAGCTCTTTATTGTGGCGTTATCATTTAGTGAGCTCTTTATTCTGGTGTGGCGTTATAATTTAGTGAGCTCTTTATTGTGGCGTTATCATTTAGTGAGCTCTTTATTGTGGCGTTATCATTTAGTGAGCTCTTTATTGTGGCGTTATCATTTAGTGAGCTCTTTATTGTGGCGTTATCATTTAGTGAGCTCTTTATTGTGGTGTTATCATTTAGTGAGCTCTTTATTGTGGCGTGGCATTATCATTTAGTGAGCTCTTTATTGTGGCGTGGCGTTATCATTTAGTGAGCTCTTTATTGTGGCGTTATCATTTAGTGAGCTCTTTATTGTGGCGTGGTGTTATCATTTAGTGAGCTCTTTATTGTGGCGTGGCGTTATCATTTAGTGAGCTCTTTATTGTGGTGTTATCATTTAGTGAGCTCTTTATTGTGGCGTTATCATTTAGTGAGCTCTTTATCGTGGTGTGGCATTATCATTTAGTGAGCTCTTTATCGTGGTGTGGCGTTATCATTTAGTGAGCTCTTTATCGTGGCGTGGCGTTATCATTTAGTGAGCTCTTTATTGTGGCGTGGCGTTATCATTTAGTGAGCTCTTTATTGTGGCGTTATCATTTAGTGAGCTCTTTATTGTGGTGTGGTGCTATCATTTAGTGAGCTCTTTATTGTGGTGTGGCGTTATCATTTAGTGAGCTCTTTATTGTGGCGTTATCATTTATTGAGCTCTTTATTGTGGTGTTATCATTTAGTGAGCTCTTTATTGTGGCGTGGCGTTATCATTTAGTGAGCTCTTTATTGTGGCGTTATCATTTAGTGAGCTCTTTATTGTGGTGTGGCGTTATCATTTAGTGAGCTCTTTATTGTGGCGTGGCGTTATCATTTAGTGAGCTCTTTATTGTGGCGTTATCATTTAGTGAGCTCTTTATTGTGGTGTGGTGTTATCATTTAGTGAGCTCTTTATTGTGGCGTGGCGTTATCATTTAGTGAGCTCTTTATCGTGGTGTGGTGTTATCATTTAGTGAGCTCTTTATCGTGGTGTGGTGTTATCATTTAGTGAGCTCTTTATTGTGGCGTGGCGTTATCATTTAGTGAGCTCTTTATTGTGGCATGGCGTTATCATTTAGTGAGCTCTTTATTGTGGCGTTATCATTTAGTGAGCTCTTTATTGTGGCGTGGCGTTATCATTTAGTGAGCTCTTTATTGTGGCGTTATCATTTAGTGAGCTCTTTATTGTGGCGTTATCATTTAGTGAGCTCTTTATTGTGGTGTGGCGTTATCATTTAGTGAGCTCTTTATTGTGCCGTGGCCTTATCATTTAGTGAGCTCTTTATTTTGGCGCTATCATTTAGTGAGCTCTTTATTGTGGCGTTATCATTTAGTGAGCTCTTTATTTTAGTGTTATCATTTAGTGAGCTCTTTATTGTGGCGTTATCATTTAGTGAGCTCTTTATTGTGGCGTTATCATTTAGTGAGCTCTTTATTCTGGTGTGGCGTTATAATTTAGTGAGCTCTTTATTGTGGTGTTATCATTTAGTGAGCTATTGTGGCATTATCATTTAGTGAGCTCTTTATGGTCGTGTGGTGTTATCATTTAGTGAGCTCTTTATTGTGGCGTTATGATTAAGTGAGCTCTTTATGGTCACGTGGTGTTATCATTTAGTGAGCTCTTTATTGTGGCGTTATCACTTAGTGAGCTTTTTATGGCCGTGTGGTGTTATCATTTAGTGAGCTCTTTATTGTGGTGTTATCATTTAGTGAGCTCTTTATGGTCGTGTGGTGTTATCATTTAGTGAGCTCTTTATTGTGGCGTTATCACTTAGTGAGCTCTTTATTGTGGCATGGTGTTATCATTTAGTGAGCTCTTTATTGTGGCGTGGCGTTATCATTTAGTGAGCTCTTTATTGTGGCATTATCATTTAGTGAGCTCTTTATTGTGGCGTGGTGTTATCATTTAGTGAGCTCTTTATTGTGGCGTTATCATTTAGTGAGCTCTTTATTGTGGCGTTATCATTTAGTGAGCTCTTTATCGTGGTGTGGCATTATCATTTAGTGAGCTCTTTATCGTGGTGTGGCGTTATCATTTAGTGAGCTCTTTATCGTGGCGTGGCGTTATCATTTAATGAGCTCTTTATTGTGGCGTTATCATTTAGTGAGCTCTTTATTGTGGCGTTATCATTTAGTGAGCTCTTTATTGTGGCGTGGTGTTATCATTTAGTGGGCTCTTTATTGTGGCGTGGCGTTATCATTTAGTGAGCTCTTTATTGTGGCGTTATCATTTAGTGAGCTCTTTATCGTGGTGTGGCATTATCATTTAGTGAGCTCTTTATCGTGGTGTGGCGTTATCATTTAGTGAGCTCTTTATCGTGGCGTGGCGTTATCATTTAGTGAGCGCTTTATTGTGGCGTGGCGTTATCATTTAGTGAGCTCTTTATTGTGGCGTTATCATTTAGTGAGCTCTTTATTGTGGTGTGGCGTTATCATTTAGTGAGCTCTTTATTGTGGCGTGGTGTTATCATTTAGTGAGCTCTTTATTGTGGCGTTATCATTTAGTGAGCTCTTTATTGTGGTGTGGTGTTATCATTTAGTGAGCTCTTTATTGTGGCGTGGCGTTATCATTTAGTGAGCTCTTTATCGTGGTGTGGTGTTATCATTTAGTGAGCTCTTTATCGTGGTGTGGTCTTATCATTTAGTGAGCTCTTTATCGTGGTGTGGTGTTATCATTTAGTGAGCTCTTTATTGTGGCGTGGCGTTATCATTTAGTGAGCTCTTTATTGTGGCGTGGCGTTATCATTTAGTGAGCTCTTTATTGTGGCGTTATCATTTAGTGAGCTCTTTATTGTGGCGTGGTGTTATCATTTAGTGAGCTCTTTATTGTGGCGTGGCGTTATCATTTAGTGAGCTCTTTATTGTGGCGTTATCATTTCGTGAGCTCTTTATTGTGGCGTTATCATTTAGTGAGCTCTTTATTGTGGTGTGGCGTTATCATTTATTGAGCTCTTTATTGTGCCGTGGCGTTATCATTTAGTGAGCTCTTTATTATGGCGTTATCATTTAGTGAGCTCTTTATTGTGGCGTTATCATTTAGTGAGCTCTTTATTATAGTGTTATCATTTAGTGAGCTCTTTATTGTGGCGTTATCATTTAGTGAGCTCTTTATTGTGGCGTTATCATTTAGTGAACTCTTTATTCTGGTGTGGCGTTATAATTTAGTGAGCTCTTTATTGTGGCGTTATCATTTAGTGAGCTCTTTATTGTGGCGTTATCATTTAGTGAGCTCTTTATTGTGGCGTTATCATTTAGTGAGCTCTTTATTGTGGCGTTATCATTTAGTGAGCTCTTTATTGTGGCGTTATCATTTAGTGAGCTCTTTATTCTGGTGTGGCGTTATCACTTAGTGAGCTCTTTATTGTGGCGTGGCGTTATCATTTAGTGAACTCTTTATTGTGGCGTGGCGTTATCATTTAGTGAGCTCTTTATTGTGGCGTTATCATTTAGTGAGCTCTTTATCGTGGTGTGGCATTATCATTTAGTGAGCTCTTTATCGTGGTGTGGCGTTATCATTTAGTGAGCTCTTTATCGTGGCGTGGCGTTATCATTTAGTGAGCTCTTTATTGTGACGTGGCGTTATCATTTAGTGAGCTCTTTATTGTGGCGTGGCGTTATCATTTAGTGAGCTCTTTATTGTGGCGTTATCATTTAGTGAGCTCTTTATTGTGGTGTGGTGTTATCATTTAGTGAGCTCTTTATTGTGGCGTGGCGTTATCATTTAGTGAGCTCTTTATTGTGGCGTTATCATTTAGTGAGCTCTTTATTGTGGCGTGGCGTTATCATTTAGTGAGCTCTTTATTGTGGCGTTATCATTTAGTGAGCTCTTTATTGTGGTGTGGCGTTATCATTTAGTGAGCTCTTTATTGTGGCGTGGCGTTATCATTTTGTGAGCTCTTTATTGTGGCGTTATCATTTAGTGAGCTCTTTATTGTGGTGTGGTGTTATCATTTAGTGAGCTCTTTATTGTGGCATGGCGTTATCATTTAGTGAGCTCTTTATCGTGGTGTGGTGTTATCATTTAGTGAGCTCTTTATCGTGGTGTGGTGTTATCATTTAGAGAGCTCTTTATTGTGGCGTGGCGTTATCATTTAGTGAGCTCTTTATTGTGGCATGGCGTTATCATTTAGTGAGCTCTTTATTGTGGCGTTATCATTTAGTGAGCTCTTTATTGTGGCGTGGCGTTATCATTTAGTGAGCTCTTTATTGTGGCGTGGCGTTATCATTTAGTGAGCTCTTTATTGTGGCGTTATCATTTAGTGAGCTCTTTATTGTGGCGTTATCATTTAGTGAGCTCTTTATTGTGGTGTGGTGTTATCATTTAGTGAGCTCTTTATTGTGCCGTGGCGTTATCATTTAGTGAGCTCTTTATTGTGGCGCTATCATTTAGTGAGCTCTTTATTGTGGCGTTATCATTTAGTGAGCTCTTTATTATAGTGTTATCATTTAGTGAGCTCTTTATTGTGGCGTTATCATTTAGTGAGCTCTTTATTGTGGCGTTATCATTTAGTGAGCTCTTTATTCTGGTGTGGCGTTATCATTTAGTGAGCTCTTTATTGTGGCGTTATCATTTAGTGAGCTCTTTATTGTGGCGTTATCATTTAGTGAGCTCTTTATTGTGGCGTTATCATTTAGTGAGCTCTTTATTGTGGTGTTATCACTTAGTGAGCTCTTTATTGTGGTGTTATCATTTAGTGAGCTCTTTATTGTGGTGTTATCATTTAGTGAGCTCTTTATTGTGGCGTGGTGTTATCACTTAGTGAGCTCTTTATTGTGGCATCATCACTTAGTGAGCTCTTTATTGTGGCGTGGTGTTATCACTTAGTGAGCTCTTTATTGTGGCATTATCATTTAGTGAGCTCTTTATTGTGGTGTGGCATTATCATTTAGTGAGCTCTTTATTGTGGTGTTATCATTTAGTGAGCTCTTTATTGTGGCGTTATCATTTAGTGAGCTCTTTATTGTGGCATTGTCATTTAGTGAACTCTTTATTGTGGCGTTATCATTTAGTGAGCTCTTTATTGTGGCGTTATCATTTAGTGAGCTCTTTATTGTGGCGTTATCATTTAGTGAGCTCTTTATTGTGGTGTGGCGTTATCATTTAGTGAGCTCTTTATTGTGGCGTTATCATTTAGTGAGCTCTTTATTGTGGCGTTATCATTTAGTGAGCTCTTTATGGTCGTGTGGTGTTATCATTTAGTGAGCTCTTTATTGTGGTGTTATCATTTAGTGAGCTCTTTATTGTGGCGTTATCATTTAGTGAGCTCTTTATTGTGGCATTGTCATTTAGTGAACTCTTTATTGTGGCGTTATCATTTAGTGAGCTCTTTATTGTGGCGTTATCATTTAGTGAGCTCTTTATTGTGGCATTATCATTTAGTGAGCTCTTTATTGTGGTGTGGCGTTATCATTTAGTGAGCTCTTTATTGTGGCGTTATCATTTAGTGAGCTCTTTATTGTGGCGTTATCATTTAGTGAGCTCTTTATGGTCGTGTGGTGTTATCATTTAGTGAGCTCTTTATTGTGGCGTTATCATTAAGTGAGCTCTTTATGGTCACGTGGTGTTATCATTTAGTGAGCTCTTTATTGTGGTGTGGCGTTATCATTTAGTGAGCTCTTTATTGTGGCGTGGCGTTATCATTTTGTGAGCTCTTTATTGTGGCGTTATCATTTAGTGAGCTCTTTATTGTGGTGTGGTGTTATCATTTAGTGAGCTCTTTATTGTGGCATGGCGTTATCATTTAGTGAGCTCTTTATCGTGGTGTGGTGTTATCATTTAGTGAGCTCTTTATCGTGGTGTGGTGTTATCATTTAGAGAGCTCTTTATTGTGGCGTGGCGTTATCATTTAGTGAGCTCTTTATTGTGGCGTGGCGTTATCATTTAGTGAGCTCTTTATTGTGGCGTTATCATTTAGTGAGCTCTTTATTGTGGTGTGGCGTTATCATTTAGTGAGCTCTTTATTGTGGCGTGGCGTTATCATTTAGTGAGCTCTTTATTGTGGCGTTATCATTTAGTGAGCTCTTTATTGTGGCGTTATCATTTAGTGAGCTCTTTATTGTGGCGTTATCATTTAGTGAGCTCTTTATTGTGGCGTTATCATTTAGTGAGCTCTTTATTGTGGCGTTATCATTTAGTGAGCTCTTTATTGTGGTGTGGTGTTATCATTTAGTGAGCTCTTTATTGTGGCGTGGCGTTATCATTTAGTGAGCTCTTTATTGTGGCGTTATCATTTAGTGAGCTCTTTATTGTGGTGTGGTGTTATCATTTAGTGAGCTCTTTATTGTGGCGTTATCATTTAGTGAGCTCTTTATTGTGGTGTGGTGTTATCATTTAGTGAGCTCTTTATTGTGGCGTGGCGTTATCATTTAGTGAGCTCTTTATTGTGGCGTTATCATTTAGTGAGCTCTTTATTGTGGCGTGGCGTTATCATTTAGTGAGCTCTTTATTGTGGCGTTATCATTTAGTGAGCTCTTTATTGTGGTGTGGCGTTATCATTTAGTGAGCTCTTTATTGTGGCGTGGCGTTATCATTTTGTGAGCTCTTTATTGTGGCGTTATCATTTAGTGAGCTCTTTATTGTGGTGTGGTGTTATCATTTAGTGAGCTCTTTATTGTGGCATGGCGTTATCATTTAGTGAGCTCTTTATCGTGGTGTGGTGTTATCATTTAGTGAGCTCTTTATCGTGGTGTGGTGTTATCATTTAGAGAGCTCTTTATTGTGGCGTGGCGTTATCATTTAGTGAGCTCTTTATTGTGGCGTGGCGTTATCATTTAGTGAGCTCTTTATTGTGGCGTTATCATTTAGTGAGCTCTTTATTGTGGCGTGGCGTTATCATTTAGTGAGCTCTTTATTGTGGCGTGGCGTTATCATTTAGTGAGCTCTTTATTGTGGCGTTATCATTTAGTGAGCTCTTTATTGTGGCGTTATCATTTAGTGAGCTCTTTATTGTGGTGTGGTGTTATCATTTAGTGAGCTCTTTATTGTGCCGTGGCGTTATCATTTAGTGAGCTCTTTATTGTGGCGCTATCATTTAGTGAGCTCTTTATTGTGGCGTTATCATTTAGTGAGCTCTTTATTATAGTGTTATCATTTAGTGAGCTCTTTATTGTGGCGTTATCATTTAGTGAGCTCTTTATTGTGGCGTTATCATTTAGTGAGCTCTTTATTCTGGTGTGGCGTTATCATTTAGTGAGCTCTTTATTGTGGCGTTATCATTTAGTGAGCTCTTTATTGTGGCGTTATCATTTAGTGAGCTCTTTATTGTGGCGTTATCATTTAGTGAGCTCTTTATTGTGGTGTTATCACTTAGTGAGCTCTTTATTGTGGTGTTATCATTTAGTGAGCTCTTTATTGTGGTGTTATCATTTAGTGAGCTCTTTATTGTGGCGTGGTGTTATCACTTAGTGAGCTCTTTATTGTGGCATCATCACTTAGTGAGCTCTTTATTGTGGCGTGGTGTTATCACTTAGTGAGCTCTTTATTGTGGCATTATCATTTAGTGAGCTCTTTATTGTGGTGTGGCATTATCATTTAGTGAGCTCTTTATTGTGGTGTTATCATTTAGTGAGCTCTTTATTGTGGCGTTATCATTTAGTGAGCTCTTTATTGTGGCATTGTCATTTAGTGAACTCTTTATTGTGGCGTTATCATTTAGTGAGCTCTTTATTGTGGCGTTATCATTTAGTGAGCTCTTTATTGTGGCGTTATCATTTAGTGAGCTCTTTATTGTGGTGTGGCGTTATCATTTAGTGAGCTCTTTATTGTGGCGTTATCATTTAGTGAGCTCTTTATTGTGGCGTTATCATTTAGTGAGCTCTTTATGGTCGTGTGGTGTTATCATTTAGTGAGCTCTTTATTGTGGTGTTATCATTTAGTGAGCTCTTTATTGTGGCGTGGTGTTATCACTTAGTGAGCTCTTTATTGTGGCATCATCACTTAGTGAGCTCTTTATTGTGGCGTGGTGTTATCACTTAGTGAGCTCTTTATTGTGGCATTATCATTTAGTGAGCTCTTTATTGTGGTGTGGCATTATCATTTAGTGAGCTCTTTATTGTGGTGTTATCATTTAGTGAGCTCTTTATTGTGGCGTTATCATTTAGTGAGCTCTTTATTGTGGCATTGTCATTTAGTGAACTCTTTATTGTGGCGTTATCATTTAGTGAGCTCTTTATTGTGGCGTTATCATTTAGTGAGCTCTTTATTGTGGCGTTATCATTTAGTGAGCTCTTTATTGTGGCGCTATCATTTAGTGAGCTCTTTATTGTGGCGTTATCATTTAGTGAGCTCTTTATTATAGTGTTATCATTTAGTGAGCTCTTTATTGTGGCGTTATCATTTAGTGAGCTCTTTATTGTGGCGTTATCATTTAGTGAGCTCTTTATTCTGGTGTGGCGTTATCATTTAGTGAGCTCTTTATTGTGGCGTTATCATTTAGTGAGCTCTTTATTGTGGCGTTATCATTTAGTGAGCTCTTTATTGTGGCGTTATCATTTAGTGAGCTCTTTATTGTGGTGTTATCACTTAGTGAGCTCTTTATTGTGGTGTTATCATTTAGTGAGCTCTTTATTGTGGTGTTATCATTTAGTGAGCTCTTTATTGTGGCGTGGTGTTATCACTTAGTGAGCTCTTTATTGTGGCATCATCACTTAGTGAGCTCTTTATTGTGGCGTGGTGTTATCACTTAGTGAGCTCTTTATTGTGGCATTATCATTTAGTGAGCTCTTTATTGTGGTGTGGCATTATCATTTAGTGAGCTCTTTATTGTGGTGTTATCATTTAGTGAGCTCTTTATTGTGGCGTTATCATTTAGTGAGCTCTTTATTGTGGCATTGTCATTTAGTGAACTCTTTATTGTGGCGTTATCATTTAGTGAGCTCTTTATTGTGGCGTTATCATTTAGTGAGCTCTTTATTGTGGCGTTATCATTTAGTGAGCTCTTTATTGTGGTGTGGCGTTATCATTTAGTGAGCTCTTTATTGTGGCGTTATCATTTAGTGAGCTCTTTATTGTGGCGTTATCATTTAGTGAGCTCTTTATGGTCGTGTGGTGTTATCATTTAGTGAGCTCTTTATTGTGGTGTTATCATTTAGTGAGCTCTTTATTGTGGCGTTATCATTTAGTGAGCTCTTTATTGTGGCATTGTCATTTAGTGAACTCTTTATTGTGGCGTTATCATTTAGTGAGCTCTTTATTGTGGCGTTATCATTTAGTGAGCTCTTTATTGTGGCATTATCATTTAGTGAGCTCTTTATTGTGGTGTGGCGTTATCATTTAGTGAGCTCTTTATTGTGGCGTTATCATTTAGTGAGCTCTTTATTGTGGCGTTATCATTTAGTGAGCTCTTTATGGTCGTGTGGTGTTATCATTTAGTGAGCTCTTTATTGTGGCGTTATCATTAAGTGAGCTCTTTATGGTCACGTGGTGTTATCATTTAGTGAGCTCTTTATTGTGGTGTGGCGTTATCATTTAGTGAGCTCTTTATTGTGGCGTGGCGTTATCATTTTGTGAGCTCTTTATTGTGGCGTTATCATTTAGTGAGCTCTTTATTGTGGTGTGGTGTTATCATTTAGTGAGCTCTTTATTGTGGCATGGCGTTATCATTTAGTGAGCTCTTTATCGTGGTGTGGTGTTATCATTTAGTGAGCTCTTTATCGTGGTGTGGTGTTATCATTTAGAGAGCTCTTTATTGTGGCGTGGCGTTATCATTTAGTGAGCTCTTTATTGTGGCGTGGCGTTATCATTTAGTGAGCTCTTTATTGTGGCGTTATCATTTAGTGAGCTCTTTATTGTGGTGTGGCGTTATCATTTAGTGAGCTCTTTATTGTGGCGTGGCGTTATCATTTAGTGAGCTCTTTATTGTGGCGTTATCATTTAGTGAGCTCTTTATTGTGGCGTTATCATTTAGTGAGCTCTTTATTGTGGCGTTATCATTTAGTGAGCTCTTTATTGTGGCGTTATCATTTAGTGAGCTCTTTATTGTGGCGTTATCATTTAGTGAGCTCTTTATTGTGGTGTGGTGTTATCATTTAGTGAGCTCTTTATTGTGGCGTGGCGTTATCATTTAGTGAGCTCTTTATTGTGGCGTTATCATTTAGTGAGCTCTTTATTGTGGTGTGGTGTTATCATTTAGTGAGCTCTTTATTGTGGCGTTATCATTTAGTGAGCTCTTTATTGTGGTGTGGTGTTATCATTTAGTGAGCTCTTTATTGTGGCGTGGCGTTATCATTTAGTGAGCTCTTTATTGTGGCGTTATCATTTAGTGAGCTCTTTATTGTGGCGTGGCGTTATCATTTAGTGAGCTCTTTATTGTGGCGTTATCATTTAGTGAGCTCTTTATTGTGGTGTGGCGTTATCATTTAGTGAGCTCTTTATTGTGGCGTGGCGTTATCATTTTGTGAGCTCTTTATTGTGGCGTTATCATTTAGTGAGCTCTTTATTGTGGTGTGGTGTTATCATTTAGTGAGCTCTTTATTGTGGCATGGCGTTATCATTTAGTGAGCTCTTTATCGTGGTGTGGTGTTATCATTTAGTGAGCTCTTTATCGTGGTGTGGTGTTATCATTTAGAGAGCTCTTTATTGTGGCGTGGCGTTATCATTTAGTGAGCTCTTTATTGTGGCGTGGCGTTATCATTTAGTGAGCTCTTTATTGTGGCGTGGCGTTATCATTTAGTGAGCTCTTTATTGTGGCGTGGCGTTATCATTTAGTGAGCTCTTTATTGTGGCGTTATCATTTAGTGAGCTCTTTATTGTGGCGTTATCATTTAGTGAGCTCTTTATTGTGGTGTGGTGTTATCATTTAGTGAGCTCTTTATTGTGCCGTGGCGTTATCATTTAGTGAGCTCTTTATTGTGGCGCTATCATTTAGTGAGCTCTTTATTGTGGCGTTATCATTTAGTGAGCTCTTTATTATAGTGTTATCATTTAGTGAGCTCTTTATTGTGGCGTTATCATTTAGTGAGCTCTTTATTGTGGCGTTATCATTTAGTGAGCTCTTTATTCTGGTGTGGCGTTATCATTTAGTGAGCTCTTTATTGTGGCGTTATCATTTAGTGAGCTCTTTATTGTGGCGTTATCATTTAGTGAGCTCTTTATTGTGGCGTTATCATTTAGTGAGCTCTTTATTGTGGTGTTATCACTTAGTGAGCTCTTTATTGTGGTGTTATCATTTAGTGAGCTCTTTATTGTGGTGTTATCATTTAGTGAGCTCTTTATTGTGGCGTGGTGTTATCACTTAGTGAGCTCTTTATTGTGGCATCATCACTTAGTGAGCTCTTTATTGTGGCGTGGTGTTATCACTTAGTGAGCTTTTTATTGTGGCATTATCATTTAGTGAGCTCTTTATTGTGGTGTGGCATTATCATTTAGTGAGCTCTTTATTGTGGTGTTATCATTTAGTGAGCTCTTTATTGTGGCGTTATCATTTAGTGAGCTCTTTATTGTGGCATTGTCATTTAGTGAACTCTTTATTGTGGCGTTATCATTTAGTGAGCTCTTTATTGTGGCGTTATCATTTAGTGAGCTCTTTATTGTGGCGTTATCATTTAGTGAGCTCTTTATTGTGGTGTGGCGTTATCATTTAGTGAGCTCTTTATTGTGGCGTTATCATTTAGTGAGCTCTTTATTGTGGCGTTATCATTTAGTGAGCTCTTTATGGTCGTGTGGTGTTATCATTTAGTGAGCTCTTTATTGTGGTGTTATCATTTAGTGAGCTCTTTATTGTGGCGTTATCATTTAGTGAGCTCTTTATTGTGGCATTGTCATTTAGTGAACTCTTTATTGTGGCGTTATCATTTAGTGAGCTCTTTATTGTGGCGTTATCATTTAGTGAGCTCTTTATTGTGGCATTATCATTTAGTGAGCTCTTTATTGTGGTGTGGCGTTATCATTTAGTGAGCTCTTTATTGTGGCGTTATCATTTAGTGAGCTCTTTATTGTGGCGTTATCATTTAGTGAGCTCTTTATGGTCGTGTGGTGTTATCATTTAGTGAGCTCTTTATTGTGGCGTTATCATTAAGTGAGCTCTTTATGGTCACGTGGTGTTATCATTTAGTGAGCTCTTTATTGTGGTGTGGCGTTATCATTTAGTGAGCTCTTTATTGTGGCGTGGCGTTATCATTTTGTGAGCTCTTTATTGTGGCGTTATCATTTAGTGAGCTCTTTATTGTGGTGTGGTGTTATCATTTAGTGAGCTCTTTATTGTGGCATGGCGTTATCATTTAGTGAGCTCTTTATCGTGGTGTGGTGTTATCATTTAGTGAGCTCTTTATCGTGGTGTGGTGTTATCATTTAGAGAGCTCTTTATTGTGGCGTGGCGTTATCATTTAGTGAGCTCTTTATTGTGGCGTGGCGTTATCATTTAGTGAGCTCTTTATTGTGGCGTTATCATTTAGTGAGCTCTTTATTGTGGTGTGGCGTTATCATTTAGTGAGCTCTTTATTGTGGCGTGGCGTTATCATTTAGTGAGCTCTTTATTGTGGCGTTATCATTTAGTGAGCTCTTTATTGTGGCGTTATCATTTAGTGAGCTCTTTATTGTGGCGTTATCATTTAGTGAGCTCTTTATTGTGGCGTTATCATTTAGTGAGCTCTTTATTGTGGCGTTATCATTTAGTGAGCTCTTTATTGTGGCGTTATCATTTAGTGAGCTCTTTATTGTGGTGTTATCACTTAGTGAGCTCTTTATTGTGGTGTTATCATTTAGTGAGCTCTTTATTGTGGTGTTATCATTTAGTGAGCTCTTTATTGTGGCGTGGTGTTATCACTTAGTGAGCTCTTTATTGTGGCATCATCACTTAGTGAGCTCTTTATTGTGGCGTGGTGTTATCACTTAGTGAGCTCTTTATTGTGGCATTATCATTTAGTGAGCTCTTTATTGTGGTGTGGCATTATCATTTAGTGAGCTCTTTATTGTGGTGTTATCATTTAGTGAGCTCTTTATTGTGGCGTTATCATTTAGTGAGCTCTTTATTGTGGCATTGTCATTTAGTGAACTCTTTATTGTGGCGTTATCATTTAGTGAGCTCTTTATTGTGGCGTTATCATTTAGTGAGCTCTTTATTGTGGCATTATCATTTAGTGAGCTCTTTATTGTGGTGTGGCGTTATCATTTAGTGAGCTCTTTATTGTGGCGTTATCATTTAGTGAGCTCTTTATTGTGGCGTTATCATTTAGTGAGCTCTTTATGGTCGTGTGGTGTTATCATTTAGTGAGCTCTTTATTGTGGCGTTATCATTAAGTGAGCTCTTTATGGTCACGTGGTGTTATCATTTAGTGAGCTCTTTATTGTGGCGTTATCACTTAGTGACCTTTTTATGGCCGTGTGGTGTTATCATTTAGTGAGCTGTTTATTGTGGTGTTATCATTTAGTGAGCTCTTTATGGTCGTGTGGTGTTATCATTTAGTGAGCTCTTTATTGTGGCGTTATCACTTAGTGAGCTCTTTATTGTGGCGTGGTGTTATCATTTAGTGAGCTCTTTATTGTGACGTGGCGTTATCATTTAGTGAGCTCTTTATTGTGGCATTATCATTTAGTGAGCTCTTTATTGTGGCGTGGTGTTATCATTTAGTGAGCTCTTTATTGTGGCGTTATCATTTAGTGAGCTCTTTATTGTGGCGTTATCATTTAGTGAGCTCTTTATCGTGGTGTGGCATTATCATTTAGTGAGCTCTTTATCGTGGCATGGCGTTATCATTTAATGAGCTCTTTATTGTGGCGTTATCATTTAGTGAGCTCTTTATTGTGGCGTTATCATTTAGTGAGCTCTTTATTGTGGCGTGGTGTTATCATTTAGTGGGCTCTTTATTGTGGCGTGGCGTTATCATTTAGTGAGCTCTTTATTGTGGCGTTATCATTTAGTGAGCTCTTTATCATGGTGTGGCATTATCATTTAGTGAGCTCTTTATCGTGGTGTGGCGTTATCATTTAGTGAGCTCTTTATCGTGGCGTGGCGTTATCATTTAGTGAGCTCTTTATTGTGGCGTGGCGTTATCATTTAGTGAGCTCTTTATTGTGGCGTTATCATTTAGTGAGCTCTTTATTGTGGTGTGGCGTTATCATTTAGTGAGCTCTTTATTGTGGCATGGTGTTATCATTTAGTGAGCTCTTTATTGTGGCGTGGCATTATCATTTAGTGAGCTCTTTATTGTGGCGTGGCGTTATCATTTAGTGAGCTCTTTATTGTGGCGTTATCATTTAGTGAGCTCTTTATTGTGGCGTGGCGTTATCATTTAGTGAGCTCTTTATTGTGGCGTGGCGTTATCATTTAGTGAGCTCTTTATTGTGGCGTTATCATTTCGTGAGCTCTTTATTGTGGCGTTATCATTTAGTGAGCTCTTTATTGTGGTGTGGCGTTATCATTTATTGAGCTCTTTATTGTGCCGTGGCGTTATCATTTAGTGAGCTCTTTATTGTGGCGTTATCATTTAGTGAGCTCTTTATTGTGGCGTTATCATTTAGTGAGCTCTTTATTATAGTGTTATCATTTAGTGAGCTCTTTATTGTGGCGTTATCATTTAGTGAGCTCTTTATTGTGGCGTTATCATTTAGTGAGCTCTTTATTCTGGTGTGGCGTTATAATTTAGTGAGCTCTTTATTGTGGCGTTATCATTTAGTGAGCTCTTTATTGTGGCGTTATCATTTAGTAAGCTCTTTATTGTGGCGTTATCATTTAGTGAGCTCTTTATTGTGGCGTTATCATTTAGTGAGCTCTTTATTGTGGTGTTATCATTTAGTGAGCTCTTTATTGTGGCGTGGCTTTATCATTTAGTGAGCTCTTTATTGTGGCGTGGCGTTATCATTTAGTGAGCTCTTTATTGTGGGTTTTATCATTTAGTGAGCTCTTTATTGTGGCGTGGTGTTATCATTTAGAGAGCTCTTTATTGTGGCGTGGCGTTATCATTTAGTGAGCTCTTTATTGTGGTGTTATCATTTAGTGAGCTCTTTATTGTGGCGTTATCATTTAGTGAGCTCTTTATCGTGGTGTGGCATTATCATTTAGTGAGCTCTTCATCATGGTGTTATCATTTAGTGAGCTCTTTATCGTGGCGTTATCATTTAGTGAGCTCGTTATTGTGGTGTGGCGTTATCATTTAGTGAGCTCTTTATTGTGGCGTTTACATTTAGTGAGCTCTTTATTGTGGTGTGGCGTTATCATTTAGTGAGCTCTTTATTGTGGCGTGGCGTTATCATTTAGTGAGCTCTTTATTGTGGCGTTATCATTTAGTGAGCTCTTTATTGTGGCGTTATCATTTAGTGAGCTCTTTATTGTGGCGTTATCATTTAGTGAGCTCTTTATCGTGGTGTGGCATTATCATTTAGTGAGCTCTTTATCGTGGCATGGCGTTATCATTTAATGAGCTCTTTATTGTGGCGTTATCATTTAGTGAGCTCTTTATTGTGGCGTTATCATTTAGTGAGCTCTTTATTGTGGCGTTATCATTTAGTGAGCTCTTTATTGTTGTGTGGCGTTATCATTTAGTGAGCTCTTTATTGTGCCGTGGCGTTATCATTTAGTGAGCTCTTTATTATAGTGTTATCATTTAGTGAGCTCTTTATTGTGGCGTTATCATTTAGTGAGCTCTTTATTGTGGCGTTATCATTTAGTGAGCTCTTTATTCTGGTGTGGCGTTATAATTTAGTGAGCTCTTTATTGTGGCGTTATAATTTAGTGAGCTCTTTATTGTGGCGTTATCATTTAGTGAGCTCTTTATTGTGGCGTTATCATTTAGTGAGCTCTTTATTGTGGTGTTATCACTTAGTGAGCTCTTTATTGTGGTGTTATCATTTAGTGAGCTCTTTATTGTGGCGTGGTGTTATCACTTAGTGAGCTCTTTATTGTGGCATCATCACTTAGTGAGCTCTTTATTGTGGCGTGGTGTTATCACTTAGTGAGCTCTTTATTGTGGCATTATCATTTAGTGAGCTCTTTATTGTGGTGTGGCGTTATCATTTAGTGAGCTCTTTATTGTGGCGTGGCGTTATCATTTAGTGAGCTCTTTATTGTGGCGTTATCATTTAGTGAGCTCTTTATTGTGGCGTTATCATTTAGTGAGCTCTTTATTGTGGTGTGGTGTTATCATTTAGTGAGCTCTTTATTGTGGCGTTATCATTTAGTGAGCTCTTTATCGTGGTGTGGCATTATCATTTAGTGAGCTCTTTATCGTGGCATGGCGTTATCATTTAATGAGCTCTTTATTGTGGCGTTATCATTTAGTGAGCTCTTTATTGTGGCGTTATCATTTAGTGAGCTCTTTATTGTGGCGTGGTGTTATCATTTAGTGAGCTCTTTATTGTGGCGTTATCATTTAGTGAGCTCTTTATTGTGGCGTTATCATTTAGTGAGCTCTTTATCGTGGTGTGGCATTATCATTTAGTGAGCTCTTTATCGTGGCATGGCGTTATCATTTAATGAGCTCTTTATTGTGGCGTTATCATTTAGTGAGCTCTTTATTGTGGCGTTATCATTTAGTGAGCTCTTTATTGTGGCGTGGTGTTATCATTTAGTGGGCTCTTTATTGTGGCGTGGCGTTATCATTTAGTGAGCTCTTTATTGTGGCGTTATCATTTAGTGAGCTCTTTATCATGGTGTGGCATTATCATTTAGTGAGCTCTTTATCGTGGTGTGGCGTTATCATTTAGTGAGCTCTTTATCGTGGCGTGGCGTTATCATTTAGTGAGCTCTTTATTGTGGCGTGGCGTTATCATTTAGTGAGCTCTTTATTGTGGCGTTATCATTTAGTGAGCTCTTTATTGTGGTGTGGCGTTATCATTTAGTGAGCTCTTTATTGTGGCATGGTGTTATCATTTAGTGAGCTCTTTATTGTGGCGTGGCATTATCATTTAGTGAGCTCTTTATTGTGGCGTGGCGTTATCATTTAGTGAGCTCTTTATTGTGGCGTTATCATTTAGTGAGCTCTTTATTGTGGCGTGGCGTTATCATTTAGTGAGCTCTTTATTGTGGCGTGGCGTTATCATTTAGTGAGCTCTTTATTGTGGCGTTATCATTTCGTGAGCTCTTTATTGTGGCGTTATCATTTAGTGAGCTCTTTATTGTGGTGTGGCGTTATCATTTATTGAGCTCTTTATTGTGCCGTGGCGTTATCATTTAGTGAGCTCTTTATTGTGGCGTTATCATTTAGTGAGCTCTTTATTGTGGCGTTATCATTTAGTGAGCTCTTTATTATAGTGTTATCATTTAGTGAGCTCTTTATTGTGGCGTTATCATTTAGTGAGCTCTTTATTGTGGCGTTATCATTTAGTGAGCTCTTTATTCTGGTGTGGCGTTATAATTTAGTGAGCTCTTTATTGTGGCGTTATCATTTAGTGAGCTCTTTATTGTGGCGTTATCATTTAGTAAGCTCTTTATTGTGGCGTTATCATTTAGTGAGCTCTTTATTGTGGCGTTATCATTTAGTGAGCTCTTTATTGTGGTGTTATCATTTAGTGAGCTCTTTATTGTGGCGTGGCTTTATCATTTAGTGAGCTCTTTATTGTGGCGTGGCGTTATCATTTAGTGAGCTCTTTATTGTGGGTTTTATCATTTAGTGAGCTCTTTATTGTGGCGTGGTGTTATCATTTAGAGAGCTCTTTATTGTGGCGTGGCGTTATCATTTAGTGAGCTCTTTATTGTGGTGTTATCATTTAGTGAGCTCTTTATTGTGGCGTTATCATTTAGTGAGCTCTTTATCGTGGTGTGGCATTATCATTTAGTGAGCTCTTCATCATGGTGTTATCATTTAGTGAGCTCTTTATCGTGGCGTTATCATTTAGTGAGCTCGTTATTGTGGTGTGGCGTTATCATTTAGTGAGCTCTTTATTGTGGCGTTTACATTTAGTGAGCTCTTTATTGTGGTGTGGCGTTATCATTTAGTGAGCTCTTTATTGTGGCGTGGCGTTATCATTTAGTGAGCTCTTTATTGTGGCGTTATCATTTAGTGAGCTCTTTATTGTGGCGTTATCATTTAGTGAGCTCTTTATTGTGGTGTGGTGTTATCATTTAGTGAGCTCTTTATTGTGGCGTTATCATTTAGTGAGCTCTTTATTGTGGTGTGGTGACATCATTTAGTGAGCTCTTTATTGTGGCGTTATCATTTAGTGAGTTCTTTATTGTGGCGTTATCATTTAGTGAGCTCTTTATTGTGGTGTGGTGTTATCATTTAGTGAGCTCTTTATTGTGGCGTGGCGTTATCATTTAGTGAGCTCTTTATCGTGGTGTGGTGTTATCATTTAGTGAGCTCTTTATCGTGGTGTGGTGTTATCATTTAGTGAGCTCTTTATTGTGGCGTGGCGTTATCATTTAGTGAGCTCTTTATTGTGGCGTGGCGTTATCATTTAGTGAGCTCTTTATTGTGGCGTTATCATTTAGTGAGCTCTTTATTGTGGCGTTATCATTTAGTGAGCCCTTTATTGTGGCGTGGCGTTATCATTTAGTGAGCTCTTTATTGTGGCGTTATCATTTAGTGAGCTCTTTATTGTGGCGTTATCATTTAGTGAGCTCTTTATTGTTGTGTGGCGTTATCATTTAGTGAGCTCTTTATTGTGCCGTGGCGTTATCATTTAGTGAGCTCTTTATTATAGTGTTATCATTTAGTGAGCTCTTTATTGTGGCGTTATCATTTAGTGAGCTCTTTATTGTGGCGTTATCATTTAGTGAGCTCTTTATTCTGGTGTGGCGTTATAATTTAGTGAGCTCTTTATTGTGGCGTTATAATTTAGTGAGCTCTTTATTGTGGCGTTATCATTTAGTGAGCTCTTTATTGTGGCGTTATCATTTAGTGAGCTCTTTATTGTGGTGTTATCACTTAGTGAGCTCTTTATTGTGGTGTTATCATTTAGTGAGCTCTTTATTGTGGCGTGGTGTTATCACTTAGTGAGCTCTTTATTGTGGCATCATCACTTAGTGAGCTCTTTATTGTGGCGTGGTGTTATCACTTAGTGAGCTCTTTATTGTGGCATTATCATTTAGTGAGCTCTTTATTGTGGTGTGGCGTTATCATTTAGTGAGCTCTTTATTGTGGCGTGGCGTTATCATTTAGTGAGCTCTTTATTGTGGCGTTATCATTTAGTGAGCTCTTTATTGTGGCGTTATCATTTAGTGAGCTCTTTATTGTGGTGTGGTGTTATCATTTAGTGAGCTCTTTATTGTGGCGTTATCATTTAGTGAGCTCTTTATTGCGGTGTGGTGACATCATTTAGTGAGCTCTTTATTGTGGCGTTATCATTTAGTGAGCTCTTTATTGTGGCGTTATCATTTAGTGAGCTCTTTATTGTGGTGTGGTGTTATCATTTAGTGAGCTCTTTATTGTGGCGTGGCGTTATCATTTAGTGAGCTCTTTATCGTGGTGTGGTGTTATCATTTAGTGAGCTCTTTATCGTGGTGTGGTGTTATCATTTAGTGAGCTCTTTATTGTGGCGTGGCGTTATCATTTAGTGAGCTCTTTATTGTGGCGTGGCGTTATCATTTAGTGAGCTCTTTATTGTGGCGTCATCATTTAGTGAGCTCTTTATTGTGGCGTGGCGTTATCATTTAGTGAGCCCTTTATTGTGGCGTGGCGTTATCATTTAGTGAGCTCTTTATTGTGGCGTTATCATTTAGTGAGCTCTTTATTGTGGCGTTATCATTTAGTGAGCTCTTTATTGTTGTGTGGCGTTATCATTTAGTGAGCTCTTTATTGTGCCGTGGCGTTATCATTTAGTGAGCTCTTTATTGTGGCGCTATCATTTAGTGAGCTCTTTATTGTGGCGTTATCATTTAGTGAGCTCTTTATTATAGTGTTATCATTTAGTGAGCTCTTTATTGTGGCGTTATCATTTAGTGAGCTCTTTATTGTGGCGTTATCATTTAGTGAGCTCTTTATTCTGGTGTGGCATTATAATTTAGTGAGCTCTTTATTGTGGCGTTATAATTTAGTGAGCTCTTTATTGTGGCGTTATCATTTAGTGAGCTCTTTATTGTGGCGTTATCATTTAGTGAGCTCTTTATTGTGGTGTTATCACTTAGTGAGCTCTTTATTGTGGTGTTATCATTTAGTGAGCTCTTTATTGTGGCGTGGTGTTATCACTTAGTGAGCTCTTTATTGTGGCATCATCACTTAGTGAGCTCTTTATTGTGGCGTGGTGTTATCACTTAGTGAGCTCTTTATTGTGGCATCATCACTTAGTGAGCTCTTTATTGTGGCGTGGTGTTATCACTTAGTGAGCTCTTTATTGTGGCATTATCATTTAGTGAGCTCTTTATTGTGGCGTTATAATTTAGTGAGCTCTTTATTGTGGCGTTATCATTTAGTGAGCTCTTTATTGTGGCGTTATCATTTAGTGAGCTCTTTATTGTGGCGTTATCATTTAGTGAGCTCTTTATTGTGGTGTTATCACTTAGTGAGCTCTTTATTGTGGTGTTATCATTTAGTGAGCTCTTTATTGTGGCGTGGTGTTATCACTTAGTGAGCTCTTTATTGTGGCATCATCACTTAGTGAGCTCTTTATTGTGGCGTGGTGTTATCACTTAGTGAGCTCTTTATTGTGGCATTATCATTTAGTGAGCTCTTTATTGTGGTGTGGCATTATCATGTAGTGAGCTCTTTATTGTGGTGTTATCATTTAGTGAGCTCTTTATTTTGGCATTATCATTTAGTGAACTCTTTATTGTGGCGTTATCATTTAGTGAGCTCTTTATTGTGGCGTTATCATTTAGTGAGCTCTTTATTGTGGCGTTATCATTTAGTGAGCTCTTTATTGTGGTGTGGCCTTATCATTTAGTGAGCTCTTTATTGTGGCGTTATCATTTAGTGAGCTCTTTATTGTGGCGTCATCATTTAGTGAGCTCTTTATGGTTGTGTGGTGTTATCATTTAGTGAGCTCTTTATTGTGGCGTTATCATTAAGTGAGCTCTTTATGGTCACGTGGTGTTATCATTTAGTGAGCTCTTTATTGTGGCGTTATCACTTAGTGAGCTCTTTATTGTGGCGTGGTGTTATCACTTAGTGAGCTCTTTATTGTGGCATTATCATTTAGTGAGCTCTTTATTGTGGTGTGGCGTTATCATTTAGTGAGCTCTTTATTGTGGTGTTATCATTTAGTGAGCTCTTTATTGTGGCGTTATCATTTAGTGAGCTCTTTATTGTGGCGTTATCATTTAGTGAGCTCTTTATTGTGGTGTGGCGTTATCATTTAGTGAGCACTTTATTGTGGCGTTATCATTTAGTGAGCTCTTTATTGTGGCGTTATCATTTAGTGAGCTCTTTATGGTCGTGTGGTGTTATCATTTAGTGAGCTCTTTATTGTGGCGTTATCATTTAGTGAGCTCTTTATGGTCACGTGGTGTTATCATTTAGTTAGCTCTTTATTGTGGCGTTATCACTTAGTGAGCTTTTTATGGCCGTGTGGTGTTATCATTTAGTGAGCTCTTTATTCTGGTGTTATCATTTAGTGAGCTCTTTATGGTCGTGTGGTGTTATCATTTAGTGAGCTCTTTATTGTGGCGTTATCACTTAGTGAGCTCTTTATGGCTGTGTGGTGTTATCATTTAGTGAGCTCTTTATTGTGGCGTTATCATTTAGTGAGCTCTTTATTGTGGTGTTATCATTTAGTGAGCTCTTTATTGTGGTGTTATCATTTAGTGAGCTCTTTATTGTGGTGTTATCATTTAGTGAGCTCTTTATGGTCGTGTGGCGTTATCATTTAGTGAGCTCTTTATTGTGGCGTTATCATTTAGTGAGCTCTTTATTGTTGTGTGGCGTTATCATTTAGTGAGCTCTTTATTGTGCCGTGGCGTTATCATTTAGTGAGCTCTTTATTGTGGCGCTATCATTTAGTGAGCTCTTTATTGTGGCGTTATCATTTAGTGAGCTCTTTATTATAGTGTTATCATTTAGTGAGCTCTTTATTGTGGCGTTATCATTTAGTGAGCTCTTTATTGTGGCGTTATCACTTAGTGAGCTTTTTATGGCCGTGTGGTGTTATCATTTAGTGAGCTCTTTATTCTGGTGTTATCATTTAGTGAGCGCTTTATGGTCGTGTGGTGTTATCATTTAGTGAGCTCTTTATTGTGGCGTTATCACTTAGTGAGCTCTTTATGGCTGTGTGGTGTTATAGTGAGCTCTTTATTGTGGCGTTATCATTTAGTGAGCTCTTTATTGTGGTGTTATCATTTAGTGAGCTCTTTATTGTGGTGTTATCATTTAGTGAGCTCTTTATTGTGGTGTTATCATTTAGTGAGCTCTTTATGGTCGTGTGGCGTTATCATTTAGTGAGCTCTTTATTGTGGCGTTATCATTTAGTGAGCTCTTTATTGTGGTGTTATCATTTAGTGAGCTCTTTATTGTGGTGTTATCATTTAGTGAGCTCTTTATTGTGGTGTTATCATTTAGTGAGCTCTTTATGGTCGTGTGGCGTTATCATTTAGTGAGCTCTTTATTGTGGCGTTATCATTTAGTGAGCTCTTTATTGTTGTGTGGCGTTATCATTTAGTGAGCTCTTTATTGTGCCGTGGCGTTATCATTTAGTGAGCTCTTTATTGTGGCGCTATCATTTAGTGAGCTCTTTATTGTGGCGTTATCATTTAGTGAGCTCTTTATTATAGTGTTATCATTTAGTGAGCTCTTTATTGTGGCGTTATCATTTAGTGAGCTCTTTATTGTGGCGTTATCACTTAGTGAGCTTTTTATGGCCGTGTGGTGTTATCATTTAGTGAGCTCTTTATTCTGGTGTTATCATTTAGTGAGCGCTTTATGGTCGTGTGGTGTTATCATTTAGTGAGCTCTTTATTGTGGCGTTATCACTTAGTGAGCTCTTTATGGCTGTGTGGTGTTATAGTGAGCTCTTTATTGTGGCGTTATCATTTAGTGAGCTCTTTATTGTGGTGTTATCATTTAGTGAGCTCTTTATTGTGGTGTTATCATTTAGTGAGCTCTTTATTGTGGTGTTATCATTTAGTGAGCTCTTTATGGTCGTGTGGCGTTATCATTTAGTGAGCTCTTTATTGTGGCGTTATCATTTAGTGAGCTCTTTATTGTTGTGTGGCGTTATCATTTAGTGAGCTCTTTATTGTGCCGTGGCGTTATCATTTAGTGAGCTCTTTATTGTGGCGCTATCATTTAGTGAGCTCTTTATTGTGGCGTTATCATTTAGTGAGCTCTTTATTATAGTGTTATCATTTAGTGAGCTCTTTATTGTGGCGTTATCATTTAGTGAGCTCTTTATTGTGGCGTTATCATTTAGTGAGCTCTTTATTCTGGTGTGGCGTTATAATTTAGTGAGCTCTTTATTGTGGCGTTATCATTTAGTGAGCTCTTTATTGTGGCGTTATCATTTAGTGAGCTCTTTATTGTGGCGTTATCATTTAGTGAGCTCTTTATTGTGGCGTTATCATTTAGTGAGCTCTTTATTGTGGTGTTATCACTTAGTGAGCTCTTTATTGTGGTGTTATCATTTAGTGAGCTCTTTATTGTGGCGTGGTGTTATCACTTAGTGAGCTCTTTATTGTGGCATTATCATTTAGTGAGCTCTTTATTGTGGTGTGGCATTATCATTTAGTGAGCTCTTTATTGTGGTGTTATCATTTAGTGAGCTCTTTATTGTGGCATTATCATTTAGTGAACTCTTTATTGTGGCGTTATCATTTAGTGAGCTCTTTATTGTGGCGTTATCATTTAGTGAGCTCTTTATTGTGGCGTTATCATTTAGTGAGCTCTTTATTGTGGTGTGGCCTTATCATTTAGTGAGCTCTTTATTTTGGCGTTATCATTTAGTGAGCTCTTTATTGTGGCGTTATCATTTAGTGAGCTCTTTATGGTCGTGTGGTGTTATCATTTAGTGAGCTCTTTATTGTGCCGTTATCATTAAGTGAGCTCTTTATGGTCACGTGGTGTTATCATTTAGTGAGCTCTTTATTGTGGCGTTATCACTTAGTGAGCTCTTTATTGTGGCGTGGTGTTATCACTTAGTGAGCTCTTTATTGTGGCATTATCATTTAGTGAGCTCTTTATTGTGGTGTGGCGTTATCATTTAGTGAGCTCTTTATTGTGGTGTTATCATTTAGTGAGCTCTTTATTGTGGCGTTATCATTTAGTGAGCTCTTTATTGTGGCATTATCATTTAGTGAACTCTTTATTGTGGCGTTATCATTTAGTGAGCTCTTTATTGTGGCGGTATCATTTAGTGAGCTCTTTATTGTGGCGTTATCATTTAGTGAGCTCTTTATTGTGGTGTGGCATTATCATTTAGTGAGCACTTTATTGTGGCGTTATCATTTAGTGAGCTCTTTATTGTGGCGTTATCATTTAGTGAGCTCTTTATGGTCGTGTGGTGTTATCATTTAGTGAGCTCTTTATTGTGGCGTTATCATTTAGTGAGCTCTTTATGGTCACGTGGTGTTATCATTTAGTGAGCTCTTTATTGTGGCGTTATCACTTAGTGAGCTTTTTATGGCCGTGTGGTGTTATCATTTAGTGAGCTCTTTATTCTGGTGTTATCATTTAGTGAGCTCTTTATGGTCGTGTGGTGTTATCATTTAGTGAGCTCTTTATTGTGGCGTTATCACTTAGTGAGCTCTTTATGGCTGTGTGGTGTTATCATTTAGTGAGCTCTTTATTGTGGCGTTATCATTTAGTGAGCTCTTTATTGTGGTGTTATCATTTAGTGAGCTCTTTATTCTGGTGTTATCATTTAGTGAGCTCTTTATGGTCGTGTGGTGTTATCATTTAGTGAGCTCTTTATTGTGGCGTTATCACTTAGTGAGCTCTTTATGGCTGTGCGGTGTTATAGTGAGCTCTTTATTGTGGCGTTATCATTTAGTGAGCTCTTTATTGTGGTGTTATCATTTAGTGAGCTCTTTATTGTGGTGTTATCATTTAGTGAGCTCTTTATTGTGGTGTTATCATTTAGTGAGCTCTTTATGGTCGTGTGGCGTTATCATTTAGTGAGCTCTTTATTGTGGCGTTATCATTTAGTGAGCTCTTTATTGTTGTGTGGCGTTATCATTTAGTGAGCTCTTTATTGTGCCGTGGCGTTATCATTTAGTGAGCTCTTTATTGTGGCGCTATCATTTAGTGAGCTCTTTATTGTGGCGTTATCATTTAGTGAGCTCTTTATTATAGTGTTATCATTTAGTGAGCTCTTTATTGTGGCGTTATCATTTAGTGAGCTCTTTATTGTGGCTTTATCATTTAGTGAGCTCTTTATTCTGGTGTGGCGTTATAATTTAGTGAGCTCTTTATTGTGGCGTTATCATTTAGTGAGCTCTTTATTGTGGCGTTATCATTTAGTGAGCTCTTTATTGTGGCGTTATCATTTAGTGAGCTCTTTATTGTGGCGTTATCATTTAGTGAGCTCTTTATTGTGGTGTTATCACTTAGTGAGCTCTTTATTGTGGTGTTATCATTTAGTGAGCTCTTTATTGTGGCGTGGTGTTATCACTTAGTGAGCTCTTTATTGTGGCATCATCACTTAGTGAGCTCTTTATTGTGGCGTGGTGTTATCACTTAGTGAGCTCTTTATTGTGGCATTATCATTTAGTGAGCTCTTTATTGTGGTGTGGCATTATCATTTAGTGAGCTCTTTATTGTGGTGTTATCATTTAGTGAGCTCTTTATTGTGGCATTATCATTTAGTGAACTCTTTATTGTGGCGTTATCATTTAGTGAGCTCTTTATTGTGGCGTTATCATTTAGTGAGCTCTTTATTGTGGCGTTATCATTTAGTGAGCTCTTTATTGTGGTGTGGCCTTATCATTTAGTGAGCTCTTTATTGTGGCATCATCACTTAGTGAGCTCTTTATTGTGGCGTGGTGTTATCACTTAGTGAGCTCTTTATTGTGGCATTATCATTTAGTGAGCTCTTTATTGTGGTGTTATCATTTAGTGAGCTCTTTATTGTGGCGTTATCATTTAGTGAGCTCTTTATTGTGGCATTATCATTTAGTGAACTCTTTATTGTGGCGTTATTATTTAGTGAGCTCTTTATTGTGGCGGTATCATTTAGTGAGCTCTTTATTGTGGCGTTATCATTTAGTGAGCTCTTTATTGTGGTGTGGCATTATCATTTAGTGAGCACTTTATTGTGGCGTTATCATTTAGTGAGCTCTTTATTGTGGTGTTATCATTTAGTGAGCTCTTTATGGTCGTGTGGTGTTATCATTTAGTGAGCTCTTTATTGTGGCGTTATCATTTAGTGAGCTCTTTATGGTCACGTGGTGTTATCATTTAGTGAGCTCTTTATTGTGGCGTTATCACTTAGTGAGCTTTTTATGGCCGTGTGGTGTTATCATTTAGTGAGCTCTTTATTCTGGTGTTATCATTTAGTGAGCTCTTTATGGTCGTGTGGTGTTATCATTTAGTGAGCTCTTTATTGTGGCGTTATCACTTAGTGAGCTCTTTATGGCTGTGTGGTGTTATCATTTAGTGAGCTCTTTATTGTGGCGTTATCATTTAGTGAGCTCTTTATTGTGGTGTTATCATTTAGTGAGCTCTTTATTGTGGTGTTATCATTTAGTGGGCTCTTTATTGTGGTGTTATCATTTAGTGAGCTCTTTATGGTCGTGTGGCGTTATCATTTAGTGAGCTCTTTATTGTGGTGTTATCATTTAGTGAGCTCTTTATGGTCGTGTGGCGTTATCATTTAGTGAGCTCTTTATTATAGTGTTATCATTTAGTGAGCTCTTTATTGTGGTGTTATCATTTAGTGAGCTCTTTATTGTGGCGTTATCATTTAGTGAGCTTTTTATTGTGGTGTTATCACTTAGTGAGCTCTTTATTGTGGTGTGGTGTTATCATTTAGTGAGCTCTTTATTGTGGCGTTATCATTTAGTGAGCTCTTTATTGTGGTGTTATCATTTAGTGAGCTCTTTATTGTGGTGTTATCATTTAGTGAGCTCTTTATTGTGGTGTTATCATTTAGTGAGCTCTTTATTGTGGCGTGGTGTTATCACTTAGTGAGCTCTTTATTGTGGCATCATCACTTAGTGAGCTCTTTATTGTGGCGTGGTGTTATCACTTAGTGAGCTCTTTATTGTGGTGTTATCATTTAGTGAGCTCTTTATGGTCGTGTGGCGTTATCATTTAGTGAGCTCTTTATTATAGTGTTATCATTTAGTGAGCTCTTTATTGTGGTGTTATCATTTAGCGAGCTCTTTATTGTGGCGTTATCATTTAGTGAGCTTTTTATTGTGGCGTTATCACTTAGTGAGCTCTTTATTGTGGTGTGGCGTTATCATTTAGTGAGCTCTTTATTGTGGTGTTATCATTTAGTGAGCTCTTTATGGTCGTGTCGCGTTATTAGTGAGATCTTTATGGTCACGTGGTGTTATCATTTAGTGAGCTCTTTATGGTCACGTGGTGTTATCATTTAGTGAGCTCTTTATGGTCGTGTCGCGTTATTAGTGAGCTCTTTATGGTCACGTGGTGTTATCATTTAGTGAGCTCTTTATGGTCACGTGGTGTTATCATTTAGTGAGCTCTTTATGGTCGTGTGGCGTTATCATTTAGTGCGCTCTTTATTGTGGTGTTATCATTTAGTGAGCTCTTTATTGTGGTGGTATCATTTAGTGAGCTCTTTATGGTCGTGTGACGTTATCATTTAGTGATGGTTACTATTTAGAGATATGATACATACACCCAGCGTCTCTCTCTCATGTAGGTAGGTGTGTAAGCCTATGCATGTTGTATGTTGTCCATATTTTGGAGGCCTTTGTTTGTGATCAGGCTCCCTCCAAAAGCTTTAAATAGCTTCTTGGGAGACCTGGCACACGCACGCAATTTTGATGATGATGTTCTCACCATGATGATATGTATTGTATTCAGTGGTGCAGTGGCAAATTGACAGTAGGTCAAACGCTCCACGCGCGTGCACGCCCATGCACAGTTTTTTTTGGCTGCTCTCGTCCTGCAGCTGGATACTATTGCCTCACAGCGCGGTTGTCAGCGCGCGGCCCAAAGAGCGCCGCTGGCTCTGCGGCTCTGCAGCTGCATGCTTCTCCGGGAGTCCGGTTGGATAATGCCATGTAAAAAGCGATTGCGCGTACTTCAGCCTCAGTGAGCGAGGTATAACGCCGTTATACCGAGTTATACCAGCACTGCAACACTGATTGTATTGTATTGTATTGTGTGTGTGTGTGTGTGCGTGCGTGCATGCGTGCATGTGTGCGTGAATAAATTCAAATTAGAATTCAAATACAAATACAATTTGACAATGCGCACGCCCCACCATGTGTTTCAAAAAATATATATATAATAATTTTGCAGTAAAAGCTTGGGGCCAACTTAGAAACAGACGCATCACTGTCTAATACATGATTGCTCACTATTCTAGTATGCTAGTACATGATTGCTCCATCAACTCACGCTTTATGAGGTTTAATATACTGTTATGCATCTGATTTGCTGAGATGATCACTTAATTAAATAGTGTCTCCAAAGTGACAGCAGCCGAGCGAGAGTCTGTTTTCAAACGGGTCCAGATGGGAACCCAACAGAATTCTTTGAGAAATGTTCAAACCAATTGGCTCCTATTGAGGCTTGGTAAGCCACACATCCCTTGGTCGTGTCGTGATTGTTTTTTTAAAACTTTATTGTAGTTATATGACTTTGTGTGTGTACTGTATTTTATATTTCTTTTAGTATTTCTGTTTTTGTATTGTACAGCACTTTGGTACAACTTCGGTTGATTTTAAATGTGCTATATAAATAAAGTTGACCTTGACCTTTAAAACTCTGTATATGACTCCCTGTCAGTTGGCTCACTGCCTGAAACATTACGACAAGCTACCATATCAAAATGCAAAACTCAATACCTCAATACTCATTACTGATCTATACGTAGCTATAGTGTGCTGTATGATGACAATACATTTTAATCTAATAAAATGTTTTATTTGATTTGATTTGATTTGTATTTGTCTCGAACATAGAAACATAAAACGAGTTTAAAAAACGAAAAGGTAAATAGTCAAAGACTATTTCCATACAATAAGTGTTCGAGAAGGAACAGGGGGAAGTAAAACAACTTATCAAGCCCTGCCCCTTCCTTACAATATTTTACATTATAATTTAATACAAATACAAATAATATAACAAATAATAAAAAATGTAATAAAAGTACAGTTTTGTATATATCCAAATATCCAAATGAGATAAAATAATAGGCAGTCACATTACTGCTCAAGCTCCTCTCTCTTATATGTGTCCATAAGTGCTTGTTTATAGCTACCTCTAAATTGATTGATATTTTTGCTTAATTTTATACTCCAGAGTGATACCCCACAAACTGCAATGCACATACTTTTAAGAGTTGTACGTACCGTCGCAAAGTGCTTCAGCGCTACCTGATGAATACGGGGCAATGCTGACCCTTGTTTTGCGCATGGCCCTCGCATTATAATGAGCTGGAGGGGCGTGTCTGTATGCAAATGAAGTATACGGGAACGCACGTTCCAGTTTATGAATGAGTGACGTACGATCATTCAGGGGTTCGCAGCTGTGATCATTTGGCAAGTTAAAGGTTTAATTTAAGACATCACTTAACCAAACACATGCTCTAACGTATAACAAAGAGGCTTCATGCTGACAAACTTGAGCAACAAAAAACATTATTAACACCAAACGGCAGAGCCGGTACAACGGTGCCGTAACTCGTGAAACAGAATTGTGTCGTTTGAGGTGTCACTGCGTTATTGAAGCGGCGAGCATGGCCATGAGCGAACGCCGGCTCCTCAATCAGTACAGTACAGTACAGTACAGTGGCAGACGAAACCGGCCGGCTAAGCAGAAACATAACCTACGAATCACTAGCTCACGTACAGGCATCGATAGATCATATCATAGGCATAGATTTAGGGGCGCAATATCGAGAAGAGGTAAAAAATCTGTCCCCCTCACAAATATAGCTAATATGAAAGACAACCCCCCCTCCCCAAAAGAGGTAAAAAATAAGGGGGTCACACATTTATTTATTCCTTTTTACCTGTGTAACTACTGTATATATAATAATACAGGAGAATAAATATTTGAAAGCAATACAGGATGCCTGAGTGCCATGCTACATTATATATATATAGTATATTTGAGTACCTGAATGTTGTCTTTTCCTTTACATAAATCAAGAAACATAAGCATTTCCACCATAGATCGATGCAGAAAAGGCACAAAAAGTACAGCAGAATGCAGGAGAACCAAACCGAACCTACACCCTTGGATCCTATGAAATTGTAATTGTCACAGAATGTCAGTCAAATGTAATGTTAATCTAGCTTGTGTACCTTGGTTTTAGCTCTCGCACCCTGTCAGCTCTGTGTACCATACCTCCTTAGACTACATCATTATTGGTAAGCTACCTCCTTATACTACAACATTATTGGTAAGCTACCTCCTTATACTACATCATTATTGGTAAGCTACCTCCTTATACTACATCATTATTGGTAAGCTACCTCCTTATACTACATAATTATTGGTAAGCTACCTCCTTATACTACATCATTATTGTTAAGCTGCCTCCTTATACTACATCATTATTGGTAAGCTACCTCCTTATACTACATCATTATTAGTAAGTTACCTCCTTATACTACATCATTATTGGTAAGCTACCTCTTTATACTACATCATTATTGGTAAGATACCTCTTTATATTACATCATTATTGGTAAGCTACCTCCTTAGACTACATCATTATTGGTAAGCTACCTCTTTATATTACATCATTATTGGTAAGCTACCTCCTTATACTACATCATTATTGGTAAGCTACCTCCTTATACTACATCATTATTGGTAAGCTACCTCCTTATACTACATCATTATTGGTAAGCTACCTCCTTATACTACATCATTATTGGTAAGCTACCTCCTTATACTACATCATTATTGGTAAGCTACCTCCTTATACTACATCTTTATTGGTAAGCTACCTCCTTATACTACATCATTATTGGAATGGAATTTTGGAACCTATGGAACCCGTTCTAGTGATTAAAGTCCTTAAAGCTTCAGATTATCCCCTCTGTTACAGAGTTTAAAACCTTGATTTCCACACCTTTGTCAATCAAGTTGTACGTGTTTTAATTGATTGTTATCCTTACTTGTCTAATTGTTTGTATGCTGTGTGATTTTATATGCCTTTTTTTGCTTAACTCTGTATGTACACTCAACGTGACTGTGAATAAGGGAAACCTCAGTTGTGAGTATTTTGAGTATCTATTTATTTTTACCCAGGCACAGTGCACATTAATCAACATCTTCAGTTTCCACATCAATGTAAATTAATGTGCCAGAATTAGCTAATGAGCTAGTTTTCATCTGTAGTCCCTGCCTGCATGTCTTCATGGTGTGGGAGGAAACCGGAGTACCTGGAGGAAACCCACGAAAACACGGGGAGAACACGCAAACTCCACACAGAAAGGCCCCCTGCTGGGGTTCGAACCGAGGACCTTCTTGCTGTGAGGCAGCAGTGCTAACCTCTGTGCCACCATGAAATGAAATGTTGGTGCCTCATGATGGAAGTACGCTTGTTGCTGTCATTATGTCCCCAAACAATGCAGACATTATGTATTTCCCCTAGGACTGGAACTTTATCGCATTAATTTAGATTAATTACATTTACATTTACATTTAGTCATTTAGCTGACGCTTTTATCCAAAGCGACTTACAAGTTCTGTACGACAAGTCATCAGGAAGGGCACAACTCTATCAGCTGAGTAACAATGTTCATCAAAGTGTTGAGTGCTACAGTGTAGGTTAGTTTTATTAGGACAAGTGGACGACAGTAAGGTTAGTTAGGGTTAGATATATATATATATTATTATGATGATTATAATGGTTGAAGAAGTGCGTCTTTAGTCGACGGCGAAAGATTGGACGGGTTTTGGCTGTCCTAACTGGGGTGGGTAGTTGATTCCACCATTGTGGGGCAGGAACTGAGAATAGGCGACTTATCTTTGATGACCCTCCCGGAGCTTGGATAGGATTGGTCTGAGGCGGCCAGAAGATGCAGAGCGTAGGGGTCTTGAGGGTGTGTAGTTAGAGACCATTGACCGGAGGTAGGCGGGAGTGGTTCCCTTTGCCGCACGGTATGCTAGGTCGAGGGCCTTGAAGCGGATTCGTGCAGCAATGGGGAGCCAGTGCAGGTCCCTAAGAAGTTGGGTGACATGGGCCGACTTCGGTAGGTTTGAGATCAGGCGGGCCGCTGCGTTCTGAATGAGTTGAAGAGGCTTGGTGGCAGTGGCCGGGAGGCCAGCGAGCAGTGCGTTGCAGTAGTCGAGGCGGAAGATGACTGTTTATTGGACGAGGAGTTGCGTGGCTTCTTTTGTCAGGAAGGGGCGGATCCTTCTGACGTTGCTCAGGAGGAATCTGCAGGTTCTGGTTGTCGCTGCAATGTGAGCAGAGAAGTTCAACTGGTCGTCGAGGACAACACCAAGGTTCTTGGCGGTCGGGGACGCGGTCACAGCTGCATTCTCGACTGTGATGGAAAGGTCGGTCAGGGGGGAGGATTTGGCCGGCAGGTGGAGCAATTCTGTTTTGCTTAGGTTCAGTTTGAGGTGGTTGTTCGTCATCCAGGCGGAGATGTCGGACAGACAGGCCGAGATCCGCTCAGAGATGTGGATATCTGAGGGAGGGAAGGAGAGGAAGAGTTGAGTATCGTCGGCATAACAATGATAGGAGAAGCCATGAGACGTGATAATGTTACCCAGTGATTTAGTGTAGAGGGAGAAGAGAAGGGGTCCTAGAACCGAGCCCTGGGGCGGGTGGCCGACAGGGTCCCTCTCCATGACACTTGGTAGGAGCGGTCATTGAGGTATGATGTCAGCCATGTCAGCGCAGAGCCAGCCACTCCCATTCCTGCGAGGGCCACGAGGAGGATCTGATGGTTGACTGTGTCAAAGGCTGCAGATAGATCTAGGAGAATCAGGACAGAGGAGAGGCCTTTCGCTTTTGCTAAGTGAAGTGCCTCTGTGACCGTAATGAGGGCCATTTCTGTGGAGTGGCCAGTCCGGAAGCCAGACTGATTAGGGTCTAGGAGGTCATTCTGTAAGAGATAAGCAGTACGTTGGTTGGATACGGCATGTTCAAGTGTTTTAGAAAGGAAGGAGAGAAGAGAGACAGGACGATAGTTGCCTATGACGGTGGGGTTCAGGGTTGGTTTTTTTATGAGCGGCGTGACTCTGGCTTGTTTTAGGGAGGTGGAGACCACCCCCGAGTTGAGTGAGGAGTTGATGGTTGCAGTTAGGAATGGGAGGATGTCTGGTGCTATGGTCTGGAGGAGTGGGGAGGGTAGCTGGTCCAGCTGACATGTAGTCGGACGGTTCGACGTTACCAGTGGTCAGGGTCTCGGCTTCTGTAATGGGAGAGAAAGATGACAGAGTGAAGGATGAGGTTCTCGATTCAGCATTTGTAATGGGTGGGGGTTGGGAGAAGGAGCTGCGGATGTTCTCCACTTTTTCCTCAAAGAAGATTGCGAAGTCTTCGGCAGAGAAAGATGAGGGAGGAGGGGGTGGGGGGGGAGTGAGGAGGGAGGACATGGCAGCATGCAGTTTGCGAAGATTCTTGGCAGAGGCCTCGTTCCTCCTGCTCAATTGGCAGAGTCAGAATAGCTTTCAATCAAATCTTTTCAAATGTGCGGCGCACATTCATGAACCCTGTCGGATGAACTCTATTGATTTCGGCGAGCCGGTTACTCACATTTGACCCGTTCACTCACACATTCACACACCGATGGCAACCATGCAAGGTGCCAACCTGCTCATCTGGAGCAATTAGGGGCTAAGTGTCTTGCTCAGGGACACTTCGACACGCTGCCCGGGAGGAGCGGGAATCGAACCGGAAACCTCCGGATTGCCAGACGACAGATTATGACCGTGACAGAGATCATGACCCGATCTGAGACTCCCCCCGGATCTTGTTCCGGCAGGATCCAGCTCAAAATGTGCAAAACATATTAGCACCGTCTATGAGCAGCACAAAACCGTTTAGCTAGCTCATTATCCTCATAACAAAGACATGTGTAAAGAAAGAGGGGCTTGGTGTTTTTAATTCAACACAGGCGGATTTGAAGGCCAACACATTATGCCTTTCTAGACGCAGTCTCATGAGCAGGAAGCTGAAAGCTGCTCAGCGCCGTAATCACCTAGAAATCAAATCAAATCAAATCAATAAACAGCCAGCCTCCATTGTGTGTGTCGTCGTCATTAGAACGTTCCGTTCTCAACATTCTAATCCCGTACACCTGAAAGGACAAGCAAAAAAAAAAAAAAAAAAACGCCGCTCTTCTCCGCGACTCACTCTTACTCCTGGTGTTGTGCACACACAGCCACATGCCAGTGGCCCACTTATAACTTCAATGACTAGTTTAGTTAACCTTTATGTTTAAGCCTAACTTATTGTTATGACAGCAACAGTGCACTGCATAATTTCCCCGGCATTAGCATCCGTCATGTTCTCCCCCCCTTTGGCTATAAATACACCTGCCAGCGGAACTGTTTTGGAGCCGTTCCTTAGTGGGAGTGCGCCGGAGGGCTCCAGAGGTGAGGCACTCTGATGGCACAGCTCATGAAATATTTGCTGACTTCCATCACCGACCTGTGGG